>NC_057802.1:77665693-77675392 GCF_018294505.1 Triticum aestivum | reverse complement strand
CACCCCCCTCCACTCCATTCGCTCCGCCAAAGCCACCCTCCCCGGCACGCCGATACGTCGGCGCCGCGGTTCGTCGAGGGGACGCACGGCGATCCTCTCGCTCCCACTGTACGCTCTTGTAGACTGCCGTCCTCTAGCCGCGCCGCCACCGCTGGCGACGTTCTTGTGGAGGTGCACGGCGGTCAGCGCCGCCACCGCTGGCGACGTTCGTGTGGAGACGCACGGCGGTCAGCTTCTCCCACGGTACGCGCATTCTAGACTGAGGCCCCGTGCATGTCGATGTAGTGCTGAATGTTAGCTGATAGACGCTGTTAATCTCACTGTTTGCCGAAGTAGTTTAAACTCAATATGCTCTGCTTAAGAAGCTTCCTTGCCTTGTTCTGCACTCAATCTGCTTAGCTGAGATGGCATGCCAAGGCTGATTAGTTGCTAAAATATCCTGCCATATATTTATTGTGACGTAGATTGCCATGGTCTAGTAGCCAATCTGTTAGGTGAAATAGCTCTACACCGTTTTATACTCGATCTTTGTTGCTGCGATGGCCTTCGATAGTTCGATGGCTGTGTGCTCGGCCTCATTGACTGCTGAAACGGCCTGCCATAATTTAGCACTCAAATATGTTTGCTGAATTAGCTTTACATATATTTCGTTACTTAGATCTGCTCGTCCAAATATCTTGCCATAGCTTTAGACATCGACCTAGGTATTTTCTTCAGGACTTCATAAAAAAGCATATATGTTTTTCCTGTAATATCTAGTAGAAGAACTAATTTGTATGTCTAATAGATGCACAGGACTTGGATAACTTCTGCTCGAAGATTCTCCGCTACATATGTCGAGGGGGTTGAAAACTTCATGAACTTTATCAGACCTGAGTACGGTGGTCCGAAATCAGATGTGCTCTTCCCGTGTAGCGGTTGTATGAATTTAGTTACAAGACCCCAGTCAACTGTGCAAAATCATCTACACTTGTATGGGATGTCGGTCACATATACTAGGTGGGTTCATCATGGTGAAGCTGTGAACGTCAATGTTATTGACTATGTGGAAGCAGCAGATCACCATCTTGATCTGTCTGATGCTCAGGTGGAAGGGGAGGAGGAGGAGGTGGTGGCGGAGCCAGTGAGTTTGACCAACATTCAAACAATGCTACAAAATGCTCGTGCATTTCGTGAAATTTCACATGCAGAAGAAAAATGGAGGGCACGCATGTTGGAACAATGCAACGTGGCTGTCACCCCAGGAAATAAGCTGTCAGTATTCTCAGCTATGATCACCTTTCTTTAGGTTAAGACATCTGAGCGGATGACCAACAAATCATTCGATGCGATGTTGGCTGCTTTCCGCAAAGCTTTCCTAGATGCGTCTGAGCTGCCACACACCTACAGTAAAATGAAGAATTTCCTTCGTGAAGTTGGAATTGGATATGATATGATCCATGTTTGTAAGAATAATTTTGTTCTGTTCCAGAAGGATTATGCCAACTTAAGTGAATGCCCGAAATGCAAATCATCAAGATGGAAAGATGGCGATGCTGTGAAGAGGATTCCTCATAATGTTCTGAGACATTTTCCAATTACACCAAGATTGCAGAGGTTGTTTCATGATGCTGAAACAAGAGAGGATGTACTGTGGCATTCTAGGAACCAGGATTTTAGAGATCAGAATGTAATGAGCCATCCATCTCATGGTAGTGAGTGGAAAAGCTTCAATCAGAAGCACGAAACGTTTGCTGCTGACCCGAGAAACATTATACTTGGCTTAGCTACAGATGGATTAAACCCATTTGGCCACCAGAGCGCCACATATAGCATGTGGCCAGTGCTTGTTATCCCTTACAACATGCCTCCAAATGTCTGCACCAAAGAATCAAACTACATGATGGCCTTGCTCATCCCAGGTCCAAAAAGTCCTGGAAAGGATTTTGATTTGTTGATGGAGCCTCTTGTGGAGGAACTTCAACAACTATGGAGGGGCGTTCTCACTCGAGACCTATATAGCAGCCCACCAGCTGATTTCTTTCTGCGTGCTGTTATAATTTGGTGCATCCATGATTATCCGGCTTTGGGCACTATGTCAGGGCGAACGACACATGGTTACAATGCATGTGTTCGCTGTGACAGGAATCCGCTGTCATACGCAATACTTAGCAAGATCTGTTACATTGGACACCGCCGTTTCCTTGCCAAGGACAAGCGGCATCCTAGAAAATACCGAAGACATGTGTTCAATGCAAAGCATGAAAACCGTAATGCGCCAAAGAGGCTCACCGTCGATGAGTTGCAAGTGGAATTAGAGAAGGTCAGGCATATTACACCAGGAAACCATCCTGATAATGGTAGCGGGAAAAGGAAGCGTGGCAGGGCAGAAGAGAGATTATTGTTTACCCGCAGGTCCACTTTGTGGGACTTGGAGTATTGGAATGATTTGGATCTGCGACATAATCTTGATGTGATGCTCATCGAGAAAAATATATGTGACAGCATTATCGGCACACTTCTTAATATTGAAGGCAAGACGAAAGATACCTTAAAATCTAGGATTGATTTGACACACCTGGGTATCAGAAAGGATTTGCAGGTGCAAGATGAAGGTAAACCACGGGATATGGCACTAGCTGTGTACGTCTTGGACAAGGTAAAAAGAAAAGAATTCTGCAAGGTCCTGTCACGTGTGAGATTCCCACATGGATTTGCTTCCAACCCTGAAAGGAGAGTCAGTGCAGATGGAGACAAGGTACAAGGGTTGGAAACTCATGACTGCCACGTCCTACTTCAAAGGGTTGTACCTGTTATCCTTAGAGGATTGGGCCGCCCTGACTTATATAGAGCAGTTGCAGAGTTGGGACAATTCTTCAGGGAACTCTGCAGTAGAAATATCAGGATAGATGCTTTGGAGCATCTTAGAGACAAGATACCAACTATCCTATGCAACCTTGAGAAGATATATCCTCCAGCCTTCTTTGATGTGATGGTGCATTTGGCTGTTCATCTACCTGATGAGGCACTACTCGGAGGTCCAGTACAGTATGGCTGGATGTACCCTATTGAAAGGCAACTAGTCACTTTCAAGGGCTATGTTAGGAACAGAGCTAGACCCGAGGGTTCCATTGCAGAGGCCTACATTGCTACAGAAGCATTGACATTCTGCTCAAAATACATTGAAACAGCTGATTAGCTTAGCAAAGACGTGGATGAAGACAATCTCGTGCTCAATGTTTTCGATTATTCTGTTCGAGTTACAGGGAAGAGTCGACAAGAGGACAAACCTAAAGATTTGGACAAAATGGTTTTGTATGTGTTGAATAACTGTCCTGAGATACTACCTTATATCATGTAAGTGCTAAGTACTGCAGCTTATACATCATAATCTACTAAACTTGCAGCACATTCTTATATATTTAGATGTTTGACGTGATCAGTACGTTGTGCAGCATCTACAAAAAGGAGTTACTGCCGCAAAATCCAATAAACATTGACAAACTGGTTATGGCGGGATTTGCGAAATGGTTCAAGAGCCATGTAAGCATTTGAATTGCACTGTCAGTTTTTTTAATATATTGAGTACATAAGATGATCAGCTTGTCTACTTTCTAATCATAGGTTAAGAAGATGCGGGAGGATGGGCAGGCAGTTGATGATGCCCTTTACTCAGTAGCAATGGGTCCTGAGACTCGGGTAAGACAGTATGAATCTTGCGTTGTTGGAGATGTGCGCTACAACACCCTTGCACGAGACGAAGGCAGGAAGACACAAAACAGTGCCATCATGAGCACGGATACGTATGACAAAGAGACAACTGAAATGTATGCTAACATAACAGACATTGTTCAGTTGCAGTACATCTCCAGTTTCGAGGATCATCGGTGTGTGGTTCTGTTGTGCTGTCGTTGGTATAACCTGTTTTCCAGGATCGCAAAACCCAGAGCTGATGATTATTTCAAATCCATCAATGTCAAGGCGCCGTACCAGACCAACGAGCCTTTTATTTTGGGAAATCAAGCAACACAGATATTTTTCTTGGAAGACACATTTGCACGTAGCGATGACTGGAGAGTAGTGCAAAGGTTTGAGCAGAGGAATTCGTCTAATGAAGTTACAACAAGATGATGCTTACACTGCTCCTGATGTACAAGATAACACAGATGTTCCTAATATCTTTGAGAACCATCACGTCAATGACACCGGCGAAAAGATTGTCTGTCGTGTTGTGGACATACAAGAGTTGATCAAGAAGACGCCAACGTTCGAGGACATTGAGGACGAAGAAGAAGATGACACCATGGGGAATTACGATTCAGAGTGATACACATGGCGAAGATGTTGACGCTGCTGCTGCGGATGATGATTACATTGCTTTTGTCGTATTTGCCTGTGAAAAGACATTTTTTATCTACTATGTGAAATTGTGTTTGCTATGACAACTGAAACCTGATGAACATGTTGTTTATTATTTTCCTGTGAGAACATCACTTGTTATGTATGTTGATTTGTGTTTGGTGATTGTATGACGACTAAAACATGATGACATTGTTGTTTAGTTGTACTCATATTTGGCTGTGAAACTTGAATTTGATGACATAGTTTGCTGTTGGACTGCAATTTGCTCGACGTCTTCGAATGAGAACAAAGCTGACCCGACAGGTCCTCTGCTAATTTATTTATTTATTACCAAAAGGGCCTCTGCTATTTATTTATTTATGAGCAAAAGGGGATACCCCCTGATTTCCGTTAAAAGATATCATTAGATGTTCACAACACTACGCCCAGCCTGCTACACAGGTTTCATTCATTACTAGTTTTAGCAAAGTGCTCATGTCATAGCCACTGAATACATCACGAGTGCTACATACAATGCAAATAAAGAGACAATCATCCTACAAAGCACATCGATTTTGCCCATTATCTTCACAAGCTCTTTCATCTCCTCATTGCTGTCAAGGGCGTTCAGCAGCTGTTGCTTGGTCATGATCAGAGGAACTGCATCTTTAAGCTTCTGCTCTGCATCTTCCTCTTCTGCCATTCCTTCAGTTACTTGTCCAACACCCCAACCTGCTGGTATTGGGATTCCTCGGCTAACCAAATAATCAGCGTAGTTGCACTCCCCCACATCAGCAACTTCCCGGAAATACAAATCACACAAATCTTCCCTTTTTTGCATGAATCAAATTGGAAGATCATCAACCAAACTATTAAAAAAATCAGCAACTGAAAGAAGCAGAACAACACTTAAACATATTATTACCCCATGATTCGGGCATTTGTAGAAGACATGGCCAGGGTTGAGGATTGTGGTTGAGACGCGACGGATGACTCTGCGTGATTTGCAGCAGTGGCACCACACCAACGGCAGCGGGTTGCGATGAGCAACCGGCTGCGGTGCGCGTGCCGGCGGGGGTGTGATGAGACCCACAAGCGATGGTACGGGTGGCGACTTGGCACATATTTGGTTGTTGCCTGTTGAAGAGCAGGTGGACGAGCAGCCAGCGGACATGGTTGCTGCGGCCAGAGCTTCTGATGCTAGGCAGGGTAAGTAGAGATGAGGAGAAGTGAACATTGGATATGTCAGTTTCATTACTTGCAGAGTAGCATAACACCATATATAGTCATAGTCTAGGTTTGGATTCGAACCACCTACACCAGCACGTCTGTTTTTTCTAAAACTCAGGAACGTCTCTTTACTCGTACACTAGCTTGTTCTGTACACCTTCTCAAGTATTTGATTCCTCCACCTGACATCTGGGACCCACCGGAAGGGTCTCTGTATTTCACGAAAAAAACGTGCCCCCCGCTGACAGGTCGGACCCACCAGCTATCTTCGCACGCAAGGAAGTGCCTCCTTATTACGCACAAAAAAATGAATACTCCCCCTGCCAGCTGGAACCCAATATCGTGGGAGGCTAACTTGTGGGCCTACCAAGTTGACGGGGACGGAGGGCTTTGTCAACTTAGTCAATATGAACGATTCTAGCTCCAGTTACCGTACGATGTTCATCCAACGGTAGTAGTGCTTCTTCAACCTCTGGTCTTCTTGCTCCAGCCGACCAAACCAGCGCCGGTCGTGTCGCGTGCTCCTGCCTCCCGTGGCCGGCTGTGATGCCGCGGAGGCCTCACCGCCCCCTACTACTCCCACCGCTCGCTAGGCCATCTCTCTACTCACCCACACCCCCTGTTATTCTGCCGCGACGGCAGCCTCACACCCCAGCCGAATCAGTGAACCCTCGTACTCCTCTCCGCCTGGGCATCCACTACCGCGTCCTCCCCAGCTCCGCGTCGTCCCCTTCCTAGGCCTCGCCGTCGTCCACCGCCTTGGTGCTCTCGGCGCGGCGTGGTCAATGTGGTCAACGACTGACTTCTATCGGAAGAGTACTGTACGTGGAGAGGCTGATAGCTGGGTCCACGGCCACAGCCCAGTCTTTTTGTGATTTGCCAAGTAAGTAGCTTTGTCAGGCCTGTTGAGCTGCAAATCTTTCAAGACGAGGAGAGCTTCATCGAGAAAATGGCCTATCAGTAATGAGAAATGGGTTGTACATTTTTAAAACACATCAAACCGGCAATTAGTTTCAAATTTCTTTCTTTCATTTCGAGATTTTAAATTTCATTAATTTTTATGCGTGGACAGTTTGTTGGATTTTATATTGACATACATTTATTTTTAAAATCAGTTTGAATGTGACTCGAAATTTCCGGATTAAAATCAGTTCGGACCGCACCGAAATATGCAAAATTTCATATAGTTTTTTAACCGTGGCCACAATATGGGCCGTAATGCTAAAAAAGAATATGGGCTCCAAAAAAACCTTAAGAATTAGTAAATGGGCTGTAAATTATTAGAAATAATGGCAGATGGGTTGTATGCTGTTTTCCATAGATTTGAGGCTTTCCTAAAAAAAGGTTGACGCACAAGCAGTGACTGTTGGATGTCCATCCAACGGCCGTCGTGCTTCTTCAATCTTTGCTCTTCCTGCTCCAGCCGCTCAAACAAGTGCCGGCGGGTCTGCCTGCTCCCTCCTTCCCGCAACCGGCTGTGCTGCCGCGCAGGCCTCACCACCCCACCGTACTCCCATCGCTGGCCTAGCCATTGTCGGTGTCAAAACCGGCGGATCTCGGGTAGGGGGTCCCGAACTGTGCGTCTAGGATCGATGATAACAGCAGACGGGGGACACGATGTTTACCCAGGTTCGGGCCATCTCTATGGAGGTAATACCCTACTTCCTGCTTGATTGATCTTGATGAATATGAGTGTTACAAGAGTTGATCTACCACGAGATCGTAATGGCTGAACCCTAGAGGTCTCGCCTATGAGTATATGGTAATGAATCTGTCCTATCCGGACTATGCTCTCCGGTTTATATAGACACCGGAGAGATCTAGGGTTACATAAGGTCGGTTACGTAAGAAGGAATCTTCATAATTGGTCGCCCAGCTTGCCTTCCACGCCAAGGAGAGTCCAATCTGGGCACGGGTATAGTCTTCGGTCTTTGTGTCTTCACAGCCCATCAGTCCAGCCCAATGAGTAACAGGTCCGACGCCCGAGGACCCCTTAGTCCAGGAATCCCTCAGCCATTCCTCTACTCACCCACACCTGCTGTTATTCTCCGGCGACGGCAGACGACCCAGTAAACCCTCGTACAGTCGTACTCCCCTCCGCGTGGGAAACAACTGCCGAGTCTTCCCTGCCTCCGTGTCGTTCCCTTCCAAGGCCTCACCGTCGTCCACCGCCCTGGTGCTCTCGGCGCGGCGTGGTCAATATGGTCAAGGAACGACTTCCATCGGAAGAGTACTGTACGTGGAGAGGCTCACAGCTGGGTCCACGGCAGCCGCAAGGAAGTGCCTCCTTATTACGCGAAAAATAGTTATTCCTCCACCTGACAGCAGGGACCCACCGGACGGTCCACCGTATTTGGCAAAAAAAACATTCCCCCCTGACTGCTGGGACCCATCGGACGGGCCAACGTATTTCCCCAAAACAGCGTTCCCCCGACTGTCAGCTCGGACCCACAGGAGGTGCCTCCTTATTACGCACAAAAAAATGAATACTCCCCCTGCTAGTTGGGACCCACCTTGGTTTGAGGCTGACTTGTGGGCCTACGAAGTTGACGGGGATAGAGTGATTTGTCAACTTAGTCAATATGAACGATTCTAGCTCCAGTCACCGTACGATGTCCATCCAACGGCTGTAGTGCTTCTTCAACCTCTAGTCTTGTTGCTCCAGCAGCCCAAAGCAGCGCCGGTCGTGACGCACACCGCAGCGAACCAGTGAACCCTCGTACTCCTCTACGCACGGGCTTCGACTGCCGCGTCTTCCCCGGCCCCGCGTTGTCCCCTTCCTAGGCCTCGCCGTCGTCCACCACCCGGGTGGTCTTGGCGCGGCGTGGTCAACATGGTCAAGGAACGGCTTCCATCGGACATGGACTGTACGTGGAGAGGCTGACAGCTGGGTCCAGGGACGCAGCAAGGAAGTGCATCCTTATTACGCGCAAAATAATTATTCCTCCACCTGACAGCGGGGACCCACCGGACGGGCCACCGTATTTCACGAAAAAACGTTTCCCCCTAACTGCTGGGACCCACCAGCTACATCTTCGCACGCGAGGAAGTGCGTCCGGGCAAAAAACTGATTCGCCCCCCTGACTGCTGGGATCCACAAGCTACATCTCCGCACGCAAGGAAGTGCCTGACAGTCGGGACCCACCTGGTTGAAGCGTACGTAGCGTTGTCATTCTGGTCGCGAACGTGTACGTACATACTGGTCGATGTAGAGGCGTGCACGTGTCGTAGTAGAGGCGCGCACGTAGCATGTACACGTATGTACGGCGACGAGTGTGCAAGAAAGAAAATACTGCCATGTACGTACATACGGGCAGGGTCTCGAACGCCTACTCGCGCATACATACGGCCAGGGCTCGTGTACTTGGCTGGGTCAGAACGGAGAAACTGCATCGTCGTCATGTTCAAGGGGAGCCAACCGGCTGGGTCGGAACAGAATGCATCGTCGTGTTCATCGGGAGGGCTTGGACGGAACAACCGATGGAAACGAGGCCTGGCGTACCGCAGAATGGAGGAAACGGCCTTGTGTTCGACCGGCCACGTTCGAAACGGGATCCTGTTCATCGGGAGGGGTCTGGCGTACCGCAAAATGGAGGAAATGGACCTCCTACGGTCGAAACGGGGGTCTTGTTGATCGGGAGGGGTGTGGCGTACCGCAAAACAGAGGAAACGGACTTGCGTTAGACCGCTAGGTCGAAACGGGGGTCCTGTTCATCGGGAGGGGTGTGGTGTACCGCAAAACGAGACTCCACGGGATACTGTTTATCTCCACCGTCGACCCGCTCCAGCTTCAACGGGCTACTGTTCATCCACCGTCGACCTCCTCCAGCCTCCACCTGTGACTGTTCATCCACGGGCTCCTGTTCATCCAGCCTCCACCGCACGCTACTCCACCGGCTACTGTTCAACCAGCCCTCTCCACGGGCTCCTGTTCACCCACCCCTCCACGGGCTACTGTTCATCCAGCCCTCCACCATCTACTGTTCATCCTGCCCTCTATGGGGTGGCCCAGTTCATCCTGCCCTCCATGGGGTCCTGTTCATCCAGACCCAACCGGCTCGAACGATCGGGGTCCTGTTCATCCACCCCCACCAGGAACTGTTCATCCAAACTGCCCAGCAACGCTCACTGTTCATCCAGAGGCAGCGC
>NC_057802.1:77651709-77665241 GCF_018294505.1 Triticum aestivum | reverse complement strand
AATCGCTCGATCGGGTTCAGTTACCAGCCATCGATCGATCGCTCGGGTTCAGTAATGCGTAGCCTGCAGTGCAATCGCTCGGGTTCAGTTAGAGCCCAACGCCTCGCTCGGGTTCAGTTAGAGCCCAACGCCTCGCACCCACGCGTGTGCGTGTACGAGAGAAACGCGCATCGCTCGGCCCCGACCACCCACCGTAACCGGGAACACCCCGATATTTTCCTTGCCCTCGCTTCTACCATGGTTTTTTCCGTCATGGACGGCCCAAAGAATGTAATGCAGCTGCATCTCCGGCCCGACCAGGACGAAAAGCCCATTTTCTGTCATGATTTTTTGTCATAGAAGTAGGACCCCACCACATCTATGATGATACCGTGTTTTGCCACAATTATTGTCATAGAAGTGTCATAAGTATGACAGAAAAGATTTTCGTTCCGCCCAAAATGTCATGGATGTGTCAAGATGTTCCGAAAATGACGTTCCCGAAGGTTTCATTCCGTTTGGACTCCATTTGATATTCTTTTTCTGCGAAACACTGAAATAGGCAAAAAACAGCAATTCGGGCTAGGCCTCCGGTTAATAGGTTAGTCCCAAAAATAATATAAAAGTGTATAATAAAGCCCGTTAATCATCCAAAACAGAATATAATATAGCATGGAACAATAAAAAATTATAGATACGTTAGAGATGTATCAACATCCACGTGTACGAGCATATTGTGTACATAGGTATCTACAAGGCTAGTGAGGACGCTACGACGTTGGCCTTCCTCAACCGGCTGGAAGCCTTGGATGCCTTTGCTGAGAAGCACCTCGACCTCGGCACAAAATCCGCCGCTCCTTAGCCGCCGGTCGGTGGCCCGACGCACTAAGTTGAGTACGTTGATGGATGCATCTTTCTTCTTGCCTTCTGTAACCACCACTGCGATCGCATCATCATCGTGGCCTTAATTCTTATTGTGCTGAGTCAATACCGACATGCGTGATCCCTTTGCTTAATTATATGCATCACTGTAACTAGTACTCCATCCGTCAATTTATAAGTTGTGCTTACCTTTTCCATCAACTTCGTGCAACGCGCGGGCATCTTGCTAGAAACACTAGAACATGTCGGACCGTGTGTGATCAAACCGACGATGCGCCAACCTAGCTACTACATACCCTACTTATCTAGCGGAAATAGCCCCGCCCTAGCGTTTCCAATCGTTATTTCTATCTATCGATCGTGCCAAGGAGCATAACCAAAATGTTACAATTTATACATGTTTCTCTACTCGTACTCCTACAAAAGACTCAGTTGGTGATAGTGGTGTGTCTGCCATCCGTCGTTTCTGACCATTAGATCTGCATCTAATGGTTGTGAGGTAAGTTGTGGCATTTTTGCAACAATAGCCCACTTCTCTGCTCCAATTTGCAAAAAACCCCCTTATTATCTTGAAAGCAACCACATCCCTCCCTCACCTCATCAAAACAGCCTGAGAAATATATTTTGAGTGAAAAGTACTCCCTCCGTTCCTAAATATTTGTCTTTCAAGAGATTTCAATAAGTGACTACATACGGAGCAAAATGAGTGAATCTACACTTCAAAATATGTCTATATAATCCGTATGTGATAGTCCATTTGAAATCTCTAAAAAGACAAATATTTAGGAACGGAGGGAGTAATATATTATGAGTATATCGAAACAAGAGTGATTTCTTTCAAATTTGTGAACAAGTACTACTATTCTAGTACTTTCGATCAGTCGCAACGCACTGGCACATTGCTAGTAAAAGGAAAAGGCATGTCGCGTTCGCGTCGCACTCCCCCCACACACGCCCGGGATCCGGGAGTACTCCACGGCCCGTCCGGCTCGACACATAGCTTAGGGAAGGTGTGTTGCCTAGCATTTTCACTTTCATGTGGGACCGCCGTTGAGCAAACCGACTATTGGCAAACCGCACCCCGCCCGCCACCGGGTTGGAAAATAGAAATGAGGGGAAGATCTAGCTATAGCACGGAAGCCAAGAAATTTGGTGTCAGATGGGGCTTGTTGATAGAGTGGGAGCATTCTGTACTACTCTGCTCCTACTAGTACCAAGTTTGTACTATACAACTAGTACTACCACTATACAACTAGTAGGTACATGCACTGCACAACATCGTAGGAACGAAAAACGGGAAGATCTTGTTTTGGATGATTTAACTTTTTTCAGTCAACGTAGTACGAATAATATGATTTGGGGGGCACCCATGAGGCTTATGTGGCTTGGTTGCATGGCTACGAAAGGTTAGATAAAAATAAATAGATAATGTGTTTAGAGTGCACTCCACTAAATAGATATACTTTGGATCCATTGCAACGGGCCGGCACATCTATATCTATACCCCCTATATAGTGTGTGAATAACTTTGAAAGTTGGTTGTTGGATGAAGCCAATCCGAAGGTACAAAGATAGAAAATCCGAGCACTACTGGCCATTGGATATGATCTACATTCCACCAGATTCTGCCACATGTAGAAGAAGACTCCATGGTTGAACTTCATTCATGGCTAACTTTGCCACAACTAAGCTTAGGCAAAGTGTGTCTGCCACAAGAAATGTGGGTAACAAAATGGCCACCACAAGTGTCGCAAGATTTGGAAGAAGTTGAGTATATGAAATGTGGACGATGTAGCTAGAAAAGTGTGGCAAGCCACAACTGTAGAAATGAACCAAACACATGTCTGGTGTGTTTGGTAGGGTGTATGCAGGGTGCATGATCCCAAGAGTTCCCTTCTCGACCCACTTTTGGGTGTTTGGTAGAGTGTATGGAGGGTGCATGAGTCCACACTAGATTAGCACAAATACACTAGAAGCATGCATGAAGAGAGCATACATGAAGAGGGGTGTTGAGTACAGCATGCATGAAGAGGGAACAACTATGCTGAGACGAGAACACAACCAAACACACTTGTGGCATGCCTAAGCTTAGGCGTGGCAACCTTAGGTTGCAAACCAAACATCTATACCCCTATATAGTGTGTGAACATAATTGGTTTGATGCCAACAATTGGCATTGCCAATATTTGGCAAGCCAACATTTGGCAAAATCAAAATTTGCCAAATGTTGGCAACTTTTTGTGAGGTTGAGAAGAAAAGTTGGTAGCCAACCAATCACTAGCCAACATTTGGCATTTCCCAAATATTGGCATGCCAACTTTTGGCATCAAACCAATCATGCTCAAAGAGATCCTGGTGGTTTGTGCATTATGCTTCTACATGTGGAGTCTTCTAGATTCTACATGTGGCAAAATCTGGTGGAATGCCGATGATATCCAACGGCCAGTAGTGCTCGGATTTGCCATCTTTGTACCGTCGGATTGGCTTCATCCAACGACCAACTTTCAAAGTTAGAGCATGATTGGTTTAATGCCAAAAGTTGGCATGCCAATATTTGGCAAATGCCAAATGTTGGCTAGTGATTGGTTGGCTACCAACTTTTCTTCTCAACCTCACAAAAAGTTGCCAACATTTGGCAAATTTTGATTTTGCCAAATGTTGGCTTGCCAAATATTGGCAATGCCAATTGTTGGCATCAAACCAATTATGTTCAAATTCGCGGTTTGGCATGAGCTCGTACTGCGGGAGCACCACAAGGCCTACCGCAGGAGTTACATTTCCCTCTCGGGGCCTATGGGACCGAACTTCAGTCGCATAGTGCCCGGCCTATGAGTCAATGACATGCGGACCTTAAATGCGGCTGGCCCACATGTCATTCTCATGGTGGTGGTGTGGTTCGCGACTCACTCGTTCGAGATGAACCGGCCGGTGGTGGCGTGGCCATGGCGAGGGTGCCACAGCTGGCCGTCGGGGTGTTACGAGGCATAGATGGCCACACCGGCGGGTACTACCTGTAGTACAGAAGTACTCCAGCTGAGGATTGATGCCTAGGATGAAATGTGTCATAGACGCTGGATGAAAATTCGATGGTGCGGGAGTACAGATCGGAGCACAGCAGCGGAGCAGGCAAACCGTGTCCAATCGGGTGTGGCTGTGGTAGAAAGTTGATGGTCGCCACAGTTCAGCTGGCCCGCATGTCATGCACACAAAGGCAGAGGAGCGGTGGGGCCGAGAGGGATGAGGCGCACGTCGGGGGGATGAGGATCCCCTGACGTGAACAATCCTACCATTCTATCACTGACATGTGGGACCCCCAAGTGTGGGTCCCACCAGTCAGCGAAGGAAAGGCAGGGTAAGGCAGTGATAGCCACATCATAGGATCCATGTCCACGTCGGGGGACGTCGTGCTTACAGGTAGGGTTGGAGCGGCGTCGTGGGAATCACGTGTGGGTGTGGCAGTCGTAGAAACAAGAAACGTGATGGTCGCTGTGGTTCAACTTCCATGGACAAGCTGTCATGTCTGCTGACACATGTATATCAAAACTAGAGTGTTTATATTTCAAGCACGTGAACAAGTATTATTCTACTACTACTTTGGATCCATTGCAACGCATGGGCCAGCACATTGGTAGTAGTAGTGTCTATCTCTATCCCTAGAGGCCTTCCCTCGTTCATCCTTTTCTCTCACAAGATAAACTACTCATACAAATGCATCTTGATGTTCCATGGAACGCACGAGGATGTTTCCTTGGGGGTCTCTCCAGCGCGGCGTGGCCGTAGTTGCAAGTTGACGCCCCTTGAGATGCCGACGTTGTGGGGCACTCGGATTTCCTCCGATGAGCAGGTAAGATGAGATTGATCACGTAGTAAATGCATTCTAAAGACTACTTCCGTGTACATTTCCTAATTCTCCCCTGCCCACTGTTTCAAGGTTAGGCTCGGTGCGAGTGGAGATTGGCTTGCATATTTACGGGAGGGTACCAACATCAATTTGCACAACATTTACAACAGTGACACCGTTCCCGTAGAACCTTTGTCCAAAATTGAGATCAGCCATGCAACAAGCCACCGCATGAATTGGTATGATGGAACCACGGTGAGACTGAATAAGATAGCACGAACCTTGCACATGGCGGTCAAAGGTGGACCATGCTGTCTGCGGCCGATTTGTTGCCGTACCAGTACGAAGACGATGTGCTCCTTTCTAACTGCATCTTCGCGGTGACAAACCAGGGGACTTGTTTCGTATGGGACACATCCTACGATATAGTCCCTCTCTCCCAGTTTATTTGTTTTGAATCTTTTCATTTTATAAGTTTCAAATTCAAATTTAGAGCTCCCCATCACATGTTGAGATTACAATGTCCATTAAATCGTTGTGTGCATGTATAGTAAAGAAACAAATCTCGAGTTTGGCACGAGTTCGTGCAGCGGTAGCACCAGCCTGGCGCAGGAGTTACATTTCCCTCTCAGGGCCCTCGGGACTGAGCTTCAGCGCCTTACTACACCTGCCTTTGAGTCAATAACATGTGGACCCGATAGGTGGTTGGTCCACATGTAATGCTCCCGAAGGCAGAGGGGCAGTGGGGCCGAGAGGGGTGAGCCGCAGGTCGGGGGACGTGTGGTGTCATGGGTTCGTGCGGCATCGTGGGAATCGCGTGTGGCCGTGGTAGAAACTTGATGCTCGCCGCATTTAAGGTGGCCCACATGTCATGTACACAAAGGCAGAGGGGCGGTGCGGCCGAGAGGGGTGAGGCGCACGTGGGGGGACGTGGTGTCGTGGGTTGGAGCGGCGTCGTGGGAATCGCGAGTGGTAGTGGATGAAAAGTGATGGTCGCCATAGTTGAACTTCCATGGACAAGCTGTCATGTCTACGGACACATGCATTGCATACCGATCACTGTAAGGAGTAGTAGAGAAAGCTAGGCGGATAAATAGTTCCTTATAGTCAAGCGGACCCACGCTACTACTTGTTCCAAAGACATGCACACCATCGAAATAGTCCATCTATATCAATATACACCAAGAGGGAATAATTTTTTTGTACAAGAGAGGAAATAGTTCATCCATCCATAATGCCCTGCTGCTGGTGCAGCCTTATCTTCTTCTTCTTCTTCTTCTTCTTCTTCTTCTTGTTGTTGTTGTCATTTTTTGTGGGAGACGGCTTCGCAACAAGCTCTTTGGACCTTGCAGCTATCTTGAAACTCACACGGGCATCGAGGGTAGTATATTATATCCGCTCGTACGTCAAGGGATAATTCTCCCATCCAGACGACCTTAATGCCACCGTCTCGTCACCCTTCAGAAGATTTGTACCGAGCACAAAATTTGCTACGTCGAATAGGGATGGTGTCTGTTTATCACAATCTTCTACAAGAATTTTGATTCTGGTTTGCAGGTTAGCGATGCTTTTCAAATCAAGGTTGTACGGCTCCGGCTTCTGTTTGTCCCCTTCGATGGCTGCCCCACAGAAGTATATGTCCTCCCGAGATAAGAAATCGTGAAGCTCACCTGGCATGGAGGGCGCGTGTATGATGTGGTACACCAAAACATCATCTTTGAGGCACAGCTGAAGGACGGTGGCGCGTTGGATCTTCCCAGTGGCACGCTCCGTGTACTCTGGGTCGAGACCGATGACCCTCGTCTCTACCTTTTTGAGGGAGTTGGATACATTGTTGATCCACTTCCGAACAACCCTTGGGTGGACGGTGACGGTGGCAAGTATGCTCAACGAGCCTTCGACGAGGACATGTTGGATGCTAAAACCTGCATCTCGATCTCTTTCGCCAGTTCGAACCGCCGGAACGAAGGGCTATGGTTTGGAGAATTAGGATTAGATGGCTAGTATAACTAAAGTAGTATATGATTATTTAAAGAGGTTAAAACAATGTGAACGCAGTGGGGTTTGGATGCAAATGAAGACGAAGGGGAGGTGAAGAAGCCGAGGAAAATCGGTTCCCGATGGAGAAGTAAATGGGAGAAGTGGCATGCAGGCAGTTGATTAGACGGCTAGGTAGACTAAACGAAAAGGCTATGCGGGTAGACTGAGGAGTCATACCTGTTCGTGTACCTGCCCATCCTTCCTGATAGGTGGGACCTATGCAAACAGATAAAAATGTGTTGTAGCTGGTTCAGATGGATATTGGCACGTGTGTGGGAGACACAACATTCTGTGGTTAAGGAATACATGGTTATCCTCATCAAAAAATAAAAGGCCCATCTTCACGCTTCCTCATGCACGAGAATTTGGTTCTGCTTGCAATATGGATGATACCTGGAAGATGAAGTGAACAGGCATGCTAACACGGGAGACCTATTTCCTCTATACAGTACTGGAGTACTCATGTTCCTACTAGTAGTAGTAGTACAACTGTGGTACACTTGATGGTCAAAATACTATTCATTCGGTCCTCACAGTGAAGTGACAACACCCTGCGCCTGACACTAGTCCAGGCGGCGTGTTCGGGTTACCAAAGTCAGCCTCACCCTGTGCACTGTGCAGTCTGTCACCGCCGCTGTACAGCACATTAGCATGCGTCGCCCCATCTCCCTCTCCCCTCCCATAGCACCACTCCATCTCCATCTCCATCTCCATCTCACTGTGCCCCCATGTACCGTCGCCTCGCTCGCCTCCCCCAGTACCACTATTCCCTCGCTAACCGCTCCAGCACCTACAGCCTTTTCCCCCTTAAATCAAGCCCCCAAAACCCCCCACCTTCCAGACTCCACCGTGGCCGAACATGAACCGTGCAGCATCCATATGAGCCGCGATTGGAGCAATCTCCCGAGTGACATCCTCGACTTCTGTTGTTCGTGTATGGATATGTTGAGCGCCCTGCGGCTGGCTGCATGCTCGAGGGACATGCACACAGCCATCGTCGAAGCGAGGCCTAAGCTTTTCAAGACACCCTGCTTGCTACTATCTGGTATTGCAAGATTGGCTCACCATGATACGGAGGCGTACATGATGCCCCTCGACTTCAATCCGATCTCCATTAGCCGAAACTTCTTTGCAGGTATGTAGTGGGTCGCCGTACATCATTTCCCTCGACTTCGATCCGATCACCATCGCCCGAAACTTCTTAGCAGGTATGTACTGGGTCGGCATGAACTCCCACTGGATGGCTGCCTTCAGAGAAGATGGTAAAAAGTTGGTGCTCGTGAACTTCCAGACCTCCCATGAGATTATCCTTCCTCCGTTGGATTATATAGAGTTTTACCATCGCGGTCCTAGTCATCTAGATTACCACGTCAGTTGGACGGACCCTGTTTTGCAGAAGATTGTAATCTGCCAAGTGCCCACACGACATGCGAATTATGCAGAGTTCAAGCTAATTGCCTTGTTCGACCGCGGACTCGCCTATCTTTACGCCGATGCCTTCTTTAGCTGGAGACAACTCAGCTCGTAGTGGATCATCGTCAAAGCTGATACACACTTCTGTGATGCTATTGAACACAATGGCATCATCTACGCGATCGACAAAGCAGATGGCACCACGTATTGCTGGGACGGCGCATGTAAGTTGTTTCCATCTCATGTTAATGATGACGCCATGACACTGTTTGAACTTTTTGTGATGATTGGCATATCCCTGTTTGAGCAGAATTTGAGTAGAACTATGGCAATGTATTAGAGACGCCGTAAATCAGCTATATTTGGAATGAGTTAATTCATGCGATTGTGACCATGTCATTACAGCCAATTTGTACCCCTGAATAATCAAACGGTTAGGAATATATGGATATTCTCCTTATTTTACAGTAATCTATATACTACTACTAAATATGAGTGTGTATCAATGGCCATGTTTGTTTCCTCATTTTCATGATGTAGAAACATGCACCACACTGTTGGTTTCATCTAACCATACATTATGGAAGTAAATGTGCATATGGAGAACTGTATATTTGGAAGTAGTGAAATCCTGTAATGCTTACCATGTGTACATACCTATATTCGCCCTTCAGCAATCAATGGCTAGAATAATATCCTCTCAAAAATTTTGCCCACAGACACGAGTATATAACAATGCATGGTGTGTTAGTTACCTTGAAGAATTTGTTTGTGAGGATAGAACATGATTACATAACATGCATGACATGGTAGTTTCCTGTGAAGAATCGATTGCGACATAACATGAGTATAACCATGCATTGCACTACTATATTTTTGAACCCAGTATACATTTTCCTGTATTTTCCTCCCAGTTCCAACAGGGACATATCAATGCTGTTTCTTGCATTATCCTACTCATACTCTGAACAATGCTAATCTTACATTAATAATGCCTGTCCTTTTTGATATGATGCAGTGTCCCTACAGTTACTGCCCTTTGTAATCACACCACCTTTGCCAAAAATAGGGAAGCACAACTGGTTCCTCGCTCGATCAGACGACGGCAAAAGACTGATGATCATTCGGACACATGAGCCGGAAAAGTTATATTACAAAAACCCCACTGTATACAAGCATCGTGAAATACGTGAGTATCCGGATAGTGGTTGTTACGTCTATGAGCAGGATGCCAGCTTGTTGGGGCCTTTAGGATTTTTTAGTTGGAGGCGGGTAAACAGCCTTGGTTCACACTCTCTGTTTCTCGGACTCAATTATCCGATTAACCAGGAGATCACCGTTGGCAAGGACCTTGATGGCAGAGAGGCTCTGTTTGCTATGGAAAACTGTGTCTACACAGCGAGCCCTAGGAGTTCGGGAGCAAACTCCCCTGATTGTCAACGATACAGCCTGTAGCCAAAAGAAGGTGAGAATGACAAGGCATCCGGATTAACTTTGATCCTTGGATGTCTCAATTACGATAGGCAGTGATGTGGTTCAAGCCTTCAGGTTGATAGGTAATTGGGTTGTTGCGTCGAAAGGGTGGAGTACTGGTGTCTCCGGATCATTGGTCGCTGAAGCGGGGCTGCAAATTATGATGGTGTTGGATCATCTCTTCGAATGACTTTGTTGTCTTTGCTGCATGTTCTGGATGGGTAGTTCTTTCTTTTGTTATGCATATTCCTTGTCGTTTGGTCATCCTCGTCTATGTCACTCTTACTATGTAATAGTTGCCTCTGTTTAGAATGTCATTCTTGTCTAGATCATAAGAGTCTGAGCGCTGCAGATGGGTGCGTTTTGGTGGTGTAGCAAGACTTCTTATGAACTATCATGTCTTGCTGTTTATGTTAGTAGTAGTCACTAGTCAGTGTTTGAATGTTGTATATATCGTTGTTTCGAACTGTTTATTGTCTCGAACTACTGGTGGGCTAAATGAGGGCATCACCATTCTCTAGTGTTTAGAGTGTATCTCCTTTTTTCAAGTTATATAATTTGAGCTTGGTGTCTTTTCGATGATGTACACTTGTTTGGGCCAGTGAGGTGTCATTGAATATGGGCGAGTAGTAACGCAATGTCAAACAGGTCAATTATCAGTCTTAGGTCGGGCTCTCAAAAGATCCTCAAAAAAAGGCCGGGCTCTTCAAAAAAGAAAGAATAAGTACTCTTAGGCCGACATGTGGGCGCCACCGGTGTTTTCGTGCGCTTGCGCACCGAGAGCATATTGGCGTGTGTTCAAAATTCAAGCTACCTTTTCATCCCCAATCTCCCACCCCTCCCCCACCTCTGGAATCTCGATTCCTACTCCAGTTCCCCCAAATCCCCCACCTGTACTCCTTGTACTCAAGCTCACTATCATGTCGCCGGTCAACGCGGACCTCCAAGACGGAGATCCTGAGGTCCGACCTGCCTTCGGTCCCTGCGTGCTGTCGCTCAACAGTGGCATGGCGGCGCTTGACGACCAGTTTGCCGGCAAAGTGCTGATGGTAACCATCAACGGCGACCGGCCTCCCGTCTCGCCAAACGACCTTGTCAAAGCTCTTGGCATTGCGCACCACATCCAAATAAGTGACTTGCTCGTCGAAGTCTATCTGCCATCGGCTGATTTCTTCGTCAGTATCCGGACAACTTTCGACTGCAGTCGTGTGTTCGAATCTTCCCAGCGTTTGTTCTACGATGGCGCGTTGTGAGCTTTGATTGGCGGCACCCAGGATGGGGCTCGGTGCCCTCCGAGCTTGAGTTTTTAACAAATCTTACCTTCCACGGGTATGCCTCGACGTGCTTGGCACAGCGAGGCCATGAATGAGCTTATCAACGACCTTGGAGGTGAGCTCGTAAGTATGTTTGTTCCTCCAGACAGCTGGGCTCTGACGGTTATGGCCTGGATGAAGAAGTCGTCCACCATACCGAAGGTGATTGGTGTTGAGATACCGGTGCAGGAACCGGGGTTGCACTATTCGTCGCCACCAAGGCCGCCGCGGACCACGTTAGGGATGTACCTGTATCGAGTGTTCATGCATGTCGAAGAAGTGGTCAATCCATCAATCGAAGTCCTGCCACCGCCGCTGGTGCCAGGGTCCGTCGATGACGTCCATTACAGGAGTCAACGTCAGACTTTCCCCGTGTTGCTCGGAACGATGGATGGCACAAGGCCTACTCCATCGCGCGGCGGAGGCCACTGCTTCTTTGGGAGAAGAGGCGGGGCTGGCTGCCTGGATGTGCTCTAATTTGAGGTAACAACTGAATCTTGTCAGATACTAGTTAAATCCGAGCTATGGGTGTGAAGCACTGATGTTCTAGTACATTTGATTGTGACCTGTTCTAATTTTGTAACCATCAACGGCGACCGGCCTCCCGTCTCGCCAAACGACCTTGTCAAAGCTCTTGGCATTGCGCACCACATCCAAATAAGTGACTTGCTCGTCGAAGTCTATCTGCCACCGGCTGATTTCTTTGTCAGTATCCGGACAACTTTCGACTGCAGTCGTGTGTTCGAATCTTCCCAGCGTTTGTTCTACGATGGCGCGTTGTGAGCTTTGATTGGCGGCACCCAGGTTGGGGCTCGGTGCCCTCCGAGCTTGAGTTTTTAACAAATCTTACCTTCCACGGTATGCCTCGACGTGCTTGGCACAACGAGGCCATGAATGAGCTTATCAACGACCTTGGAGGTGAGCTCGTAAGTATGTTTGTTCCTCCAGACAGCTGGGCTCTGACAGTTATGGCCTAGATGAAGAAGTCGTCCACCATACCGAAGGTGATTGGTGTTGAGATACCGGTGCAGGAACCGGGGTTGCACTATTCGTCGCCACCAAGGCCGCCGCGGACCACGTTAGGGATGTACCTGTATCGAGTGTTCATGCATGTCGAAGAAGTGGTCAATCCATCAATCGAAGTCCTGCCACCGCCGCTGGTGCCAGGGTCCGTCGACGACGTCCATTACAAGAGTCAACGTCAGACTTTCCCTGTGTTGCTCGGAACGATGGATGGCACAAGGCCTACTCCATCGCGCGGCGGAGGCCACTGCTTCTTTGGGAGAAGAGGCAGGGCTGGCTGCCTGGATGTGCTCTAATTTGAGGTAACAACTGAATCTTGTCAGATACTAGTTAAATCCGAGCTATGGGTGTGAAGCACTGATGTTCTAGTACATTTGATTGTGACCTGTTCTAATTTTGTACCTGAACTTTTTTTAGAAAGGGTTGTACCACCGGTAGAAAAAAGGCCTTTAGTCCCGGTTCGCCAAGGCCTTTAGTCCCGGCTGTGCAACCGGGACTAAATATGCGCGACTAAAGACCCCCCCTTTAGTCGCGCCTCTTACGAACCGCGACTAAAGGCTTTAGTCCCGGTTCTTGTGGCTGACCGGGACTAAAGGCCCGTCCTTTAGTCCCGGTTCTCGTGGCTAACCGGGACAAAAGGCCCGTCCTTTAGTCCCGGTTCTCGTGGCTAACCGGGACTAAAGGCCTCCTCCGCAGGTTTAAACCTGGTTTTTTTGCGAATTTTTTTAATTTTTTTTATTTTCAAATTTCTGAATTATTTTAACCTCTAAGCTCTAATCACCACCCCTCATCACTGCTCAATTTATCCTCTAATCTCTAATCACCCCTCATCATTCCAAATCATCTAACTTCCCGGACAGTCACCCATCCTCTCACTACTCCAGCCTGAGCACGCTTAACTTCCGGGTTCTATTCTCCCTCGTTTCCAAGTCTGCACTTGTTGTTTTCCTGACAATAGTAGGATGTCAATTCTATTAACCCTCAGGAATTTAGCTTGAGCATGAAGTGACACATTTCACTGTTTGAGTTTGAAGCTATTGTTTTAAAAAACAATAATTATTTAGTAACACTAATATTTCTGGAATAATTAGTTTGACCATAGTTTGACCACAGTTTGACCACAGTTTGACCAGATTTGACCAAAATTTAAAAAAAATGAAATAATTATTTAGTAACACTAATATTCTAGAATAATTAGTTTGACCATTGTTTGACCATAGTTTGACCACAATTTGAAATTTTTTGCCTCTCCAGATCTTAAAAGCCCCGTATCTTTTTTTCTGTTAGGTTTTTGAGGATTTTGAAAATGTTTAACGGGGTTTCCTCGGTTAAATTCGGATGTAACTTTTCGAGTAGATGATTTTTCATATAAAAAACTTTTTCATCGGAGTTCGTATGAAAAAGTTATGCCCATTTTAAGAATTTCCAGAGAGATTTTGCAAATAAAGTCGAAATTCATATTTGTTAATTTTCCCAACAACTAGACCATATATCACATGGGAAACTTGTTTTATATTATTTTTTTGACATTTCCATCATTTTCTTTTGTTTTTTCTAAAACTGAAAAG